>NC_056725.1:606670619-606710619 GCF_019279795.1 Protopterus annectens | reverse complement strand
CTTGCACTCCAGTTCTAATTATAATTTTATCGGTGGTGGTGCTGCGGTAGCGTTGTCGCCTCACAGTTAGAAGTTGCCCGTTCGATTCTCAGTTAGAGCGTCTTCTGTGTGGCGATATGCATAAATGGGCGTTCCTTCGTTGAAAGTTGTGCGTTAGGCCCGGCAAGCCAGCACATAAAAATCTACTGCCAATCATTAGCGGACTGGAGTTCCACTGTGACAACCCCTAACCGGGAAAAGCCGAAAGACACAAACAAAATTCAGCTTTATTAAAGTACCAAGTAACATGCTGAAAGTAACAATCTCTGTGATACCCTCATTTGTAAAAATGTTTCTTATCCAAAAAAGACCTGCTGCCTGACAACTATCTACTTGTTTCATGGGGAAAACATGATCAAAGTAAAAAATGAAAAGCAAACAAGAAACAAGCTCAACATATATTGCTTAAAGGATTACTGCACAGGATATGGACCACGCATGATAGATTGGCATTCTGTTTAGTTTGCAGGTAAAGCCTGTAATGATCTTAACATAATCTAATCCTGGCCTTTATTGCAAATACTGTCATATGCATTTCAATACCCAAGGTTTATACATTATCTAGTTATGTAAGTATTCTCTGCATGGCAACGACAGAAAGGCTTTCAATGTTGGCAATACTGCTTATTAAAACTTACTTGCATCTTACAATATCAGACACGCTTACCTGATGGTCATTAAAGCACTGCTACTTAAACACAGAGCAAAAGGCACTTTCTGAATAATAATAGGCATATATCAACAGTATAAAAATGATAGAAACCGGAACATTTTGCAAAATCAATGACAGATGAAAAGCCAGTGTAGTACTTGTGTTTACCTTGGATGGGGGGGGAATAGCACATTTACACTGCGTAACTGCTCCTTGCCTTGCTTGGACACATCCAGAGTCACTACGTGGGGGAGTGGGGTGCAACAAGTTTGTCACAATTTGAAATGTCTCTGGCTGACTGCGATGGCCCTGACACATTTGTCATACCTCTCAACCTCAGAGCAAGAAATCTGGACAAATCAATGCATAGAAGTGGGACAAAGGCCCAAAAATAAGGACAATTTTTAAATATTGCTCTTAGAAACTTAGAAAGATAATAGAATAGTAGGTCTTGTATTAGTATGCATTTTCTGAAAGGTACGAATTCTGAAACTCAAATGTCTTTCATTATTTTCTAATTTCAGTCTTTAATGATTTGCCACCAATTTGCCAAAAAAAAACACAATTTTATGAAAGATGGACCAAAAATGTCATGCAAAAATATAAAATAGCCACACAATACAGCTGGGAACCTGTCAAAGAAGGGACACATTTAATATTAGTACTGCTAACTTGAGCAGCTGACAAAATAAAAGAATCTACATGCATTTCTGAAATAAAAGTAATCTATAACTGATTGATTATTACAGTTATTTATTAATTGTAAACCCTCCATGTTTTCTTCCAAAATTGCCATTTTGCAGAGGGATTATTAGGGGAAGAGCAACATTTTAAGCCAAAATCGGGGACAGTTGAGAGGTTTGGATATGCCTAATTCTCTAAAGCAATTTTATTTGCACGTACCTCTCAAACTGTTAATGCAGGAAATCTGGACAAGGCCAAATATATTGGGGGAACGTACAAACACTACTAAAAATTGCTCTTGTATAAACTTAAGGCAGTTGATAGAATAACAGGTCTTGCTTTAGCATGCATTTTTCTGAAGGTTATGACGTAAAACTCAATGTCTGTTATTTAGTGACTTCATTCCTAAATGATTTGCCAGAAAACCACACATTTTGTGAGGAACAAACCAAAAATAAGAAGCAAATATCTATTCATTATGCAACAATATGGACAGCTGAGAGGTATAATTCAACCAGGGCTGTCTGAGTTTGCTGCCCTTCCCCTCTCAAAATCATGGTCGATTGGAGCCTCCCCCCTGCAACCATTCCAGTGTCCCATTTCTTGGTTATTTTGCCACATTTACCATACTGTAATGTGCATACTGCGTTACTTCTGCGATGATTTGGATTTCATTTGAAAGTTTTATTTTGCATTTTTACAGCACAAACCCCAATAGATATCTGCTAAACAAAGCAATGCAGTCTCACAATGAAAACAGACTTAGCATTAAAACTTCTCTGCCCTTGAAACTCACATGCATTGAAACAGCATTGAAACCCACATTCAAAGAAAATATATTTTACCAGTGGCAGATAAAGATTAACTTTGGGCTGTTTTCAAATCATAGGCCCCTTGAACACGAAACATACACATGCTCTTTGATACACCTTCCCGATTGTATTAAATTGTATTCCTTGTACAATACAGTACAGTTGTTAGAGGGCATTTTAAATTTATTGTTTTGAACATTAGTAAACAATGAAACAAAATGCATGCACCAATGACAAAACTACCCAATTCAGAACATTTCCATCATAAAAGTCTACTCAACCTTTTACACTCCACCAGTATCAGTAAATATGCACAATCTCTGAAGTGTAAACATCATCTAAATAATTCCACATTAAAGAAATCTGCAACAATGAAGAGGTTGCTGCTAGCAAACAACTTTATATGTCACTGTTTATTCGTCTACAAATAAAGTGCCTGTTGCCCTTGAGGAATAAATTGCCTATGTTGCATGCATTAAAAAAATGATAAGCTAGTAATATCGCAATAGGGACTGTATGGCAAACTGATAACAGGTTCATAGTTACTACTCTAGGTATCTTTGCCAAAAAGGACTGCAGCATCCACCCACTTGACAACACAGTTCAGTATCAGCAATGCATTTATCTACTGTGGGAGTAGAACCCACAACCTTCTGCATCAAAAGCAAGTACAATACCTGTTGTGCTATTAACAATGCAAGCAGACTCAGAATAAGCAGCACTAAAGTTTTGTTCCCCTGCAGCTCTCAGCTTCTTGTAAAATCTACTCGACACACAGTTGTATCTCTGAACTTTGCAGCACAAGAAATCTTGAAAAAGATCAAATTTATTGGGGGGGACAAAGGCACAAAAACCAGGGGCACATTTTAAACATTGCTTGTACAATGTTGGAAAGTTGCTAGAATAAATTTCTGTGTTACCACCATACATTTCACTGCCACGTCTTTAACCCAGGGGACCCTGTGCAAAACAGTCAGAGAAACATACCACTATGCCACTATGCCAAATCAGCTGTTTTGTGAAAGAGAGGAAGACAAACTTAAATGGCTACCATTTAGTGAATTCAGTTCTCACCATAGCTGTCAACCTCTTGGCACAAAACACCTGAACAAAGCCAATAATGGGGGAATACAGCTCCCAAACATATTCAGTGAATTCAGTTCTCACCATAGCTCTCAACCTCTTAGCAAAAAACATGTGGACAAAGCCAGTAATGGGGGGATACAGCCCCTAAACATTCAATGAATTCAGTTTTCACCATAGATAGCTCTCAACCTTAGCACAAAATACCTGGACAAAGCCAATAATTGGGGAATACAGTCCCAAAAATAGGGACAAATTTCAAATATCCATGTTATAAACTTCGACATCTGCTAGAATAAACAGTTTTGTGTTACCATGTACTTTCTGAAGACTATAAATTCTGAAATTCAAATGCCTGTTATTTTTAAACATTTAACCAAGAAACTAGTCTGACTTGGACCAAAAGACAATTTTCAGCAGAGCAGGGAGAAACTCCAGACACATCTTTGTAAGATGGGAAGACATGCAGACTCCACACAGAAGGCACCCCAGCCAAGAATCAAACCAGAGAACCTATAGCTGTAAGGCAGCAATGCTACTAGTGCACCACTGCACTACAGACTTTACAAGCCAAGGAAAAATGTAGATACAGAAACCACAGATTTTATGAGGAACAGAACAAATATCAGGCAAAAAATCTGCAAATTTTTTTAGAAATGGTGGTGGATAGGGAATTCAGGTCCTTGTCACCTGCATCCAAGGTACATGGTTCAAGCCTGAGTATCTCTACCCACCACCATTTGTTCTCTTTAGCCACCAGTATATAGCAACTGGGGCATTACACACACACACACACACACACACACACACACACACACACACACACACACACACACCAGTCTTCACCTACCTGTTTCATGCACAGAACATATCTGCAGCCAGCAACCAACCAACAGAACATGTCCGAAGCCACATAATCCATCCAGCCAGCAGTGACCAACAGAATCCATCTGCATGACACCCGCACAGCAAAATCTCCATGAGAGCTGAGAGTGAACTCTCAGCTCACTCCTCATTGGCCCTGAGCTCTCAGCTCACTCCTCATTGGCCCTGTCTGCAAGGGAAGCAGTCCAGAGCTCCTCTGTTCTGTGTGGTCGTCGACCACACAGATTCCTGGGTATCCTACAGCACAGGTTGCTGGGTATCTTTCTCTGCATCCGGACTGCTGATAAAGGCAGTCTGAGTGTCCGTGGGATTTTTTGTTTCACAGATTTTTTTTTTCTTTGTTTTTCTAGGTGGGAGGGCTGCAGACCGTCAGTCTGATAGCATGAGCCGCCCCTGGATTATTTTAGTATTAGACAATGGGCAAACTGTAATTCAATGCCCTGATTGGAGAACAAACGTTCTCCACAGGGTGTTAATGTACAAGCGATGCCCAGTGAAAAAGTCTGCCGCTTCATGGCAGCTTGTCATGCCGCCATGGAGATCAGACTAAGGAAACTGAATGGCCGCCATTATTTTACACTCGCTAAGCAGCGGTTTTGCTGTTTAGCGAGTGTAAAATATATAAGCGAAAACAACAAAAAAGGTACGCAAGTGTCTGTGTATGCGTACATGTCAGTGAAAGTGAGAGTGAGCGAGCTGTTTTACATTCGCTAAGCAGTGCTTTTGCTGTTTAGTAAGTGTAAAATAAAATACAGCGTGTGTGTGTATGTAAGAGAGAGAAATCGATTGAGCGAAACAGAAGTCTGTTTGTCTGCATGTGTGATTTAATGCATACAGGAAAGCAGAGAGAGAGAGAATGCATGCATGGAAGCAGCTGGACACGTCAGACATTGGGAAATAGGGTGAGACATATCTTGTGTGAGTGAATGTGTGTGGGGGGGATGGGCTGTATGTAACATTGTTTACTTTTTTTTTAAGCACCATATTATTTTTATGTATATTTCATGTAAAATGCTTCCTCTAACACCATTAACATACTACATTATGTTTGAAACAGTTGGTGGAGGAACTATTTTAAATTAAAAATATAAAAAAAATATATAGTACTTAAAAAAAATAAAATAAAATAAAAATAAGCAAGTAAAACACAATTTTACAGAGAGCCCATTGTCTAAGTGCAATAATGCCCTCCAGGGTGAGTGCTAATATGTAATTAACACTCTTCCAGGGATGTAAAGACCCTCTGCTTGTGGCGTTGGGCCTCATAACACCCCTGGGTGGGAGTTAATTGCACATTAACACACATCCTGTCAGCCGTTATTGCTTGCGTACAGTGAGGGTTATGTTTTCTTAGTAGTTTAATTTGGATCTGGTCCATTTTACCTATAATGCTGTTTTACAGTTTGGCGTTTGTGGTTTTAGTTTTTTCATTATTTTATTCATTCTGTTTTATTAAAATAAGGTTATATTCATTATCTAGGGATTCATTAGCTAGGTTAGTTAGTTTTGGGGATGCTAAGTGTCTAGAACATGCAGTGTTAGATGATAAGAGTTTATAATGTAGAAATTTATATTAGTTTAGTGGAGGGTTGGTGACAAATTATGTAGATAAATATTTTTGATTACACACATTGGGAATAATATAGAAATCTAGATGTCTATATGTGTGGTGTGTGTAGGTATGAGAACACTGAAATTTGACTGGTGGTTTAGTTGTCAACTTTCCTTCCTGCTTATGTTGGTTGACAGGGAAACTGTCAGTTTTGGTGCAAGATCACTATAATATTGGGGGTATGGAATTTGTCCTTTCTCTGGTATGTCACAATTGCAGAGGTTGTATATTTAAGTAGCATAGGATGTGGAGGGTGAATAGGGGACTACCCCCCCCCCTCATGAAAAAACATTTTTTTTTATTTTCATGCTCAAGACGGTGATTTTTTTTCCCTCTGGAAGTATTTTCATTATTTTCTAAAGTTTTAATTAACTTCTGTAGAGACGTATAAATAGTGTGTGTGTGTGTGTGTGTGTGTGTGTGTGTGTGTGTGTGTGTGTGTTGTGACGTCCGTGCACTGGCCCAGTAATCAAGGAGCCTCAATTCTCACCACTAGCACCAGTGAGGGACATGCACATTGGGAAGGATAACAAGTACACACACAGTAAAGTACAATTTCCCCTTAAAAGCACATAGAGGTCACAGTCAGTCTGGGTCTGGTTTTCTCCCTTTCTCTCCAGATCCCCAATATGACTCTCCAGTGGCACAGCTATAGGGTACAGGTCTCAGCCTAGTGGTCAAGCTAAAACTTTCAGCACCCTCTGTCCAACCAGTGCTTCATGACCCTGCCCAAGTAGCTGACACACACACACACTTTGAGATACGAGTTATATACAAATACACAGGCACTCCTGGGGAAGGCTGGCACAGGTTCTCCAGCTATGCCCCCTTCTCTGCCCAGGCTATAAGGTAGAAATTACTGACACCAGCCACTATCAGCTACTAATAAGGCCCTTACTAAAGGGTGTCCAGTTTTACTGTGTAGTATTATTATCCAGTTAGTAAGTGTGATGAACAGCAAGGCTTATTGAGTGGCTTTGTACAGTATCACTATATATGTGCAATGTACTCTAGAGCTTAAATTATCTCTGCACAAAACAGCCACAGTTGAAAGGCTTAAAAATATTTAATAAATAAAAACACAAGACAAACCTCCTCAGATCAGCACAGTGCTAGTCAAAAGAGTTCAGACAGAGGAAAATGTTTGAAATAATACTGTAGAATAGTCTGACATAAATATAGACAACAGCTAGTCTAATCTTACTGTTTTCTATCTATTTCTAAGATAAACAGTGCTCTAAATAACTTGCATACAGAGCAAAGCAAAGTACGGGTGAGTTGATGTGTTCATGTTCAGACAAAATCCAAACTGCTCTGATTTTCTCTCTCTCTCTCTCTCTCTCTCTCTCTCTCTCTCTGTCTCTCTCTCTCTCTCTCTCTTTCTGTCTCTCAAAGTATTAAATTGATAATACATCATTACTGACTCATTTTAAGAGCACATCATTCCTGACACTTGTCTGGTTTATTTTCCCAGGCTAACAGAAACTCAGAGTTTAACATATCTTTGTAATCTTGCAACTGGCAAGGAAACCACAGCAATAAAGACATTATACATGTAAAATCTAGCAATTAACTCTGGTCTCAAAATAGAAACAATTTCTTCATCCAGACATCCCATCTCTGAGCCCTGAGATCAGACAGTCATCAAATGCTTTACTTTATCAACTTGCTTCCAGCAGGGTGCACTGTAGTTACATTTATGAAGCTCAGTACAACATATAGTTCTCTTTTACATGAAGTAAGCAAAATCTGAGGGTAATGCTACTCAATGCTGTAAGTCTAAACCTCAAAATGCATTCACTCAAGGCACTCCTTAAAATGGAGAACATCGACATCTGTGCAGTGACAGACCTGGTTCAAGGCTCTAGAGCACCCCTTCATTACCAGGCTATAATTCATACCACACCTTTCGTTCACCTAACCTGGACTGAAACACTAAAGGTGGAAGCATGTCCATATTCATTAAGGATATCCACACCTCCAGGCTAGTTGCTCAGCATAATGCATCTGAGATTATCCAAGTGCAACTAACTCTGGGCAAGACCACAATCCAAATTGTAACTTGCTACAGATCCCCACCATACCCCAGGATTCCCACTCCTCATTTATTGATACACCAGAAAATATTAGGGTAAAACCCAACACCCTAATAATGGGCTATTTCAACTACCCCACCATTAACTTGGGACTCATGTACCAACTCTTTTGCTAAACATTTTCTGGAATTCATAAATTCCGATGCCTTGGATCAACTTATCCACACCCCCATCAGGGGCAGCAATATCATAGACCTGGTCCTTACCAACATGGGTGACTGGTGTTCCACACCAGAGGTCAATTCCTCGTTGGTCAGATCCGACCACAAGCTAATCACCCCAGACATCCACAAGCTAATCACCCCAGACATCCACTTCCCGCCCCCATTAGGGAAACCACCATAAAAAATTTCTCCAAAGCCAACTTCACGCCTCTTAAGACAGAAATGGCAAACTTCATGACACCCATGCAGACGGACAATAGAGGTGCTGCATCCTACACAAATGCACTTTATAAGCACTTTCACGAGTGCATAGATCATGCTATCCCTAACAGAACCAAGATGCTATCCTCCAAAAAAAAAGTAAGCCAATCTTGTGGTCCCCTGCCATAAACATACTCTACAACAGAAGAAAAAGACTGTTGCAAAAGAGTAAAATCCCATGATTGGAGGAACTCCCTGGTCAGCCTCAGTAAGAAGCTGAGATCCCTCATAAAATCCTCCAAAGCTAGTTACGAAAACAAAATCACCACTGATTCTAAAGAAGCCACAAAGCATTCTATAGCTATGTCAAGAATCGCAATGGCAACACTCCGATCTCTCCGAGTTACAGCACAATGGCACTAAATGTACAGAGTCACCTGATATTGCCAACATCCTGGCAGAAAGGTTCAGTGCTAACTTTACCCAGCTCTCACCCCCTAAAGGGCCCATCTCTATACTGGAAGAATGCAAAGTTCCTGTAATCATGGCTGCAGAGGTAAAAACCACACTCTCCAAAGCCAAGAGCAACAGTGTCCATGGGACCTGACAACATCCCAGGTTGTGTTCTGCACGAACAGCAGAATGAACTGGCACCACACCTAAGCATCATGTTCAGTCACAGCCTCACCTCAGGCTTTGTGCCCAATGAATGGTGCACAGCGACGGTTATCCCACTCCACAAAGGGGGAGCTACCATGGACCCCGAGAACTACCACCCCATTAGCCTAACGAGCCTGGTCTGCAAGGCTATGGAATGTGTCATCATGGATCTTACACAAAGACATTAGTAATCTCCAAAGTCTGGACCCCACCCAGTTTTGGTTTGTAAAAGGCAGATCATGTCTCCTAAACCTGAAAGACTTCTTTAAAGCAGTCATCAAAGCTGTAGACGAGGGTAAGGTGGTTCACACAGCCTATATAGATCTCGCCAGGTTTTTGACACCATCCCCCACTCTGGAATTATAGATAAACTCACTAAACTAGGTATAAATCCCTATGTCACAAGATGGGTTGCCAACTGGCTCGCTGATAGAACCCATATTGTGAAAATAGCAGACTCCAAATCCGACTTCAGACAAGTGGAGTACCACAGGGTTCAGTCCTGGGTCCTCTCCTGTTTGGTATCTACTTTTCTGAAGTACAGGCTAACACAGAAGGTCTTTGGCTAACGAAGTTCGCAGATGACTGCAAACTAGGAGCCATAATCAAAACTCCTAACGATGTGGACATCCTACAAAAGGGCCTCACAGAGACAGATGCCTGTTGTCAAAGCCATGGCCTCAAGCTCAATGCCAAAAAGTGCATTGTCATCCTCTTTTTTTAAAATCTCTGTACACATGCATTACCAGTCTACTAAACACCGAAAGTGTGATAAGAGACCTTGGGACACAGGTGGACAGTAGTCCCCTTTGATAATCACATCGCCACAGTAGTCAGGAAATCCTTCTGTGTGGCACACCTCATCACAAAAGGTTTCTCATCCAAGAAAAAAGAGATCATTGTTCCCCTCTACTCGTCACTCATTACGCCCATTATAGAGTGCAACGACCCTTTTGGTATGTACCTCACAAGACATCTACAACAACTGAAAAGGCCGCATAAATACCTCACAAAGCGGATTACCAGCCTCAAACAGATGCCTTACGCAGACTGTCTCAAAAACTCCAGTTTACTCCGTCGCATATCGCCTACTCAGAGGCGCTCTCTGCCTAACATACAAAGCTATGTCAAACCCAGAGCTGTTGGACATGCTCCACTTAAAGAAATCCCAATCCCTCCAAGCTACATACTCTAGGGACCTAAACCTTGTCACCACAATAAACAGAACATGCTGGAGAGATAGAGTCCTGTCCCAGAGACTTCCCATACTTGAACAAACTACCTATCTATAGCAAACAAAGCTCCTCATTAGCACTCAAGAAAAATCTTGATGATTGGATGGGAAATAGGAAATTCACCCCGGGGATAACCTCTGTGACTCTGCTCGACAGGGGCACAGGAAAACAATTTTCTTGGGTGGCAAAAGCCAGGCTACCTTTTTGGCTAGACTTATATAGGTCCTAGGGCCAATAGCCTAGTACCTACATATGAACCTATAAAACCAGCCTGTGGATTATATTAATATTTGCAAATCACATAGAATTATTTACAAAATTTTATCTAGCTAGCCTGGTAGCCTTTCAGTTTTTCACACCCACATACATATACATATATATGTGCACATGTGTGTGTGTGTGTGTGTGTGTGTGTGTGTATGTGTGTATGTATATATATATATATATATATATATATATATATATATATATATATGGATTTGTTTCACTTCACCTAACGACCATTTCACCAAAACCAATTTCACTGAGGCTCAATCACCTAAATTTCATTTCACCAAAAACTCATTTCACCGACAAGTAGTACTCTAAGGCAAGTCAAAGGTATATGTCCTTTTCCCCACTGTAGTGCGATCCTGGTGTTAGTATATATAGTTAGGGGGGTGTGGGAGGTGTAGCCCCCTACTTATATTGGTTTTATGTTGTCTGGTTTTGTTTTACATTATTTGGTAAAAGCCAACTAGGTGTGGGGCTACGCACTAGTACCAAGAGGGAGGTGACATAAATAATAGAACAGGATCTAGCGAACAGAAATGGATTTTGCGCATTCAAGCTGATAAACCTCCTGGTTTAAACAATAGAGTTTCCCTGAAACCCTTCCTTAAAGCACGGCCTTTAAAGCATTGATTCCTCTTTTAATATTTTATCATATATATCTCGATAGTCCATGTTTTACTATTTTTTACTAATGTATTTGTTACCATTTTTAAGTATATATTGTTCATTTAGTCTGTTTTTATTCAATTTTTTTAAAGATCTGTATATTCTAGCGATAGAGGTGTTGCCTCACAGCAAGAGGTTCTCCCATTCGATTCTCTGCTGGAGTGCGAGGAGTGCCTTCTGTGTGGAGTCTGCATGCCCTCCCTGCGGTTGGGTGGGCGTTCGAAAGACATGCGTAAATGGGCGTGCCTTCGTTGAAGGTTGAACGTTGAGCTGGCACCTCGTGAAAAAATCTACTGCCAATCATTAGCGGACTGGAGTTCCGCTGTGGCGACCCCTAACCGGGAAAAGTCGAAAGACCAACAACAACAACATATTCTACAGAGTTATTTTGTCACATAACTTTTTAGCTATGATGCACACTTTATCTGATTTTTGATTGGATGTTTTAGTGTTTAAAAATGTAACTGTTATTCTTTCTTTGTTGGTCTGATTAAGCGGATGTTATTCCGAGAAAGCGCTTACCTTACTACAATAAAGGACATATTGAATTTCACTGCTGTGTGGAACCAGGTTATTTTTCTTTTTCTTATATTGTTTTATGTTGCCAGGTTTTGTTTTACATTATTTGGTAAAAGCCAACTAGGTGTGGGGCTACGCCCCCAACACCCCCCTAACTATATATACTAACACCAGGATCACACTATAGTGGGGAAAAGGAGATATACCTTTGGCTTGCCTTAGAGCACTACTTGTTAGTGAAATGAGTTGTAGGTGAAATGAGTTTTAAGTGAACTCAACTTCTGGTGATTTGGTGTCAGTGAAATGGTCTTTAGGTAAGTGATACAAATCCATATGTATACATTATCTACATTTGTACAAGAGAGATATGTATGCATATGATGTTCTTCGTGTTTCACTGTTGCAGTCATTACATTTGGGTAATCCTGCTCGCAGGTTGCCCTCAGTCTGCCTGAATTCCAAAGTCCTGGGTCCTGCATCAACTACTGTTGCCCCTTCCCTGACGTCGGGTAGTCAGGGTTATAAAAGATGCGGCCGATGCCATTTTCTTTAGTCTTTCTTGCCACACAGTGCCCGAAGCAGAAGCAGTTCGCAAGTGCCGGTCAGCCGACTCCGAAGATTTTCGTGTTCGAGTTTCAGATCCGAAGTCTTCAATAAAGCTAAGTACCCCGTTGTGGGAACTTTTTTCTTGCTCCAGACCGATGTCAGAAAAAGTTAATAATTGTATTTCTTGTGGAAAGCAAATACCTCATAAGAACTTTCATTCTTACTGTATTCCTTGCCTAGGCCCTGATCACAATGTTGCTGGTTGTCGGTTTTGTGCTAGATTTAACCAACGCACTATTAAGCGTTGGTATGATTTTGCTTTAAACTATTTTGGATGCTGGTTTAATTATCCAGAAATGTCGTCGATAGTCATCCGACTACCGGAGTTCACAAAAAACGCAAAGAAAAGGAGAGATAGACAACCGAGGCCCAAGACCGAAGCTTCTCCCAAGCCAGTCGCCAGTTCTCAGTGAGGTGCTTTCGCAGTTCCTGATGGCCGCTACTTTAGAGTCGCAGGCCGCTACCGACTCCCACGTGGAGTCGGCCATGCCGCTGGAAACTCAAGGTATTGGAGTCTCAGATACTATTCCTTCAGATGGGTCCGGAGCCGCTGAGCAGGCACTGGCTTCTGAGGGTGTATTCAGACCTAAACATCTTTACATTAAGGAAACCTCAGCTTCAAAGGCAAAGACTAAAGCACCTTCTAATGCAAAGAAGCTCAAGAGCCACGTGGACAGGCCTCTTTGCCCAAAAAAGATGATCAAAATGGCCGAAGACTTAATTACCTTGATCAGGGGTTCCCATCCCCCTCCTGATAATAGGCCTAGGCAAGAGACTGACTGAATCTTCAGATCAGGTTTCTGTTTCTTCTGATTCCTCTTCTGATCAGGAATATTCTCTTCCCCCCCTATGAGGAGTCTGGTGCTGAAGAATCTATACCTTCAGCTTCTCCTCCAGAGGACTATTCTTTTGGGGAAACCTTGCATACCATGAGGGAGCATTTCCACTGGGAGAGCCAAGATTTTTCAGAATCTAAAAAGAGGCACAGAGATTTCCTTTTACTACCTCAACACAGGCCACTAGCCATCCCACCTGTGTTAGACATTGTAGATGATGTGTTTTCGGAGTCTAGTCTTACCCCTGACTCCTTATCTCCAGCTCCTGTTAAGCCTGACAGATATTACAGGGTTTCTGACTCATAAATTCCTTTTAAAAACCCTGCTGCAGACCCAGAAACTATTTCACAGGGTCCCAAAGGAGTTAAGGCTTCCGCTGCAAAAAACCCTATCCCCTCTGACAGAGATTCTAGGGCACTGGATAGATGGGCAAAAAAGGTTTACACATCTGCAACCTTGGCTTTTAGGGCCTCAGTTTCATATGCTCAAATATCAGCAACATGTCATGGCATTGCTTAAACAGAATGTTATTAAACTCTGAATATGCAGAAAATAAGGAAATGCAGGATTTATTGCATACAGCTGAACAAGTTGGAAAGCATACTTTGCAATGCGGTTTTGATACTTTGGAGGCCTCCTGCAGGGCCGCAGTTACGGGTTCTGTAATTAGGAGGCATGCTTGGTTAAAGGAACAAAATCTGCCTGGTCATGTCAAAGTTAAATTATTAGATGCACCTTTACAGCATGATACTTTGTTTGGTGTTAAGGCAGAGGAGGTGTTAAAGAAAATGGAGGACAAAGCTAAATCTTTGCAAACTGTCAAAGATTTTTTTACAAGTACAGCCACCTAGGTTTAGTAGACACTGGCCTGCAAAGAAATGGTCCTTTCCTGTGTCAGACAGACCTTAAAGGGGTAGATCCAGATGCCCTAGAGGCAGAACCCAGGCGCAAGGTTCCTACAGGTCAGAGCAATGGGGTGCTTCTACCAACAAAGTTGGAGAAGACAAATCACAACCATACAGGAAACCATCCCAATGACTTCCCCCTGCCTGCACCAAGCACTTATCTCCTGGCAGCACCCTTAGGGGGAAAATTAGCACTTTTTTCTCGAAGTTGGCACATTATAACCCAGGACAAGTGGGTTCTAAATATCATATCACAAGGGTACAAATTCCATTTCCATACCCTGCCAAAGGCAAACGGCTGCCCAGATCTGCCTAAAAATCAATGGGCAGAGGCACAAAAACAAGTCTCATCCCTGATGGACATGGGGGCCATTCAACAAGTACCAGAGCAAAGCACCAGTAATTGCATTCTGCAGACAAAGAGGAATACAAATATATCCTTACTTGGACGACTGTCTAATTTAAGCAGAGAACATGGACATTCTTCTACAGCATCTGGTGTTTGTGAAAAGACTTCTAACATGTGTAGGGTACGCAGTCAACAAAAAGAAATCAAAACTAGTACCCTCTCAAGAGATAATATTCCTGGGTGCAAGCTTAAATACAACTGCCCAGATGGCTTATCTCACGCCAGACAAACAAAGGCAACTGACTTCCTATTTCAAAATGTTGGCAACAAAGGCCCAGTTACCTGCAAGGAAAATTCTGCAGGCTTTGGGCTTCATGGCATCCTGCATCCTACTAATTCCATATGCAAGACTGCATATAAGGAAACTTCAATGGTACCTAAAAAGTGTTTGGACTCAACATTGCCACAGCCTGGAAACAATGATTACTCTTATTCCCTGCCTACAACAGGAGTTTCGATGGTGAGCAAAGGCTTGTCACCAAAACAAGGGACAGCCATTCACATTACTCCCAGCCAGGCAGACACTAACAACGAATGCATCAGATTATGCCTGGGGGGCTCACATGGCAGGAACATGCATTCAGGGCACATGGTCCTCAACCCAAATGCATCTACATATCACTCAAAAAGAGATGTTAGCTGTTCAAAATGCCAACTACTGATAAAGACAGACAACACCACGGTCATGTGGTATATAAACAAGCAGGGGGGCACACATTATTACCCCCTTTGCAGACTAGTCTAGACTTTGTGGGACACAGCATTAACTTACCAAGTACATCTGCAGGCACAATTCCTGCCAGGAAGGAAAAAAACTCTGGCAGACAAACTAAGCAGAAACATCATGGATCCCCATGAGTGGCAGCTGGATCCACAAGTCTTCAGCATGATAACAAGGAAATGGGGATGCCCGGACATAGATCTATTTGCCTCCCCTCACAACTACCAGCTAAAAAGATTCTGCACAAGGATTTATCACAGACAAGCATGGAAAGTGGACGCCCTATCAGTATATGCCTTTTCCCTCTCTGCCTCTCCTCCCCAAGGTACTCCTAAAGGTCAGACAGGAAAAGCCAAAAATGATACTGATTGCCCCGGACTGGCCCCGCCAGTACTGGTTTCCAATCCTAAAAAACTTGTCTCAATGTCCAGCTTGGACCTTACCTCAAATACCTCATCTACTGACCCAGCAAAACAGTCAGATCCTGCACAGCCAACTTGGGACTTTAATCCTGGCAGCATGGCAGATAATGTAGTCATACAAAACACACTTCTCAGTAAAGCTGTGAGGGATGTCATTCTGGAGGCCAGAAGGCCTAGTACTAGAAAATCTTATGCTGGAAAATGGAAGCGATTCTGTGCTTGGAACCAGGCACAAGGAACTGATACAGCTGTGCCAAATATTCCTCAGATTTTGCAATACTTAACTGAGATGCTGGACATAGGCCTATCTTTTTCATCTATTAAAATTCATGCCTCTGCCATTTCAGCTCATTACAATACAGAGCCACCAATCTTTTCTCATCCCTTATTAAAACAGTAGCTCAGAGGAGCCAAAAATTTAAGGCCTCCAAGGAAATCACCAATGCCTGCATGGGACCTCAACTATGTCTTGGAAAAACTCACCCTGCCTCCTTTTGAGCCAGCTGCTACTGCTGATAAGTTTTTATCTTGGAAAACAGCTCTGCTGCTAGCAATAACTTCTGCAAGACGAGTTTCAGAGCTACAGGCACTCATGGCTGTGGAACCTTTTATCATTTTTTATCCAGACAGGGTCTCTCTGAGGACAAACACAACATTTATGCCTAAGGTGGTGTCCAGTGTGGCTCTTAACCAAACTATTTATCTGCCAACTTTTTATGCAAATCCACAGAACAAGGGAGGAGAGAATTCTGCATTCTTTGGACGTACACAGACAGCTTAGATTCTACTTGGATTGAACCAAAGTTTTCAGAAAGACAGAGCAATTACTAGTGGCACATGCTACAGGATCACAAGGAAAGGCTATCTCAAAGCAGACTATTTCAAAGTGGATAGGCCACTGCATTCGTTTCTGCTACTTACACCATGGCAAGCCAGTGCCTAAGGGCATTAGGCCACATTCAACCAGAGCTGCAGCCACTTCAGCAGCCTTTCTCAGGGGAGTACCAACCAAGGACATTTTAGAGGCTGCTACTTGGAGTTCAGTGCACACCTTTACAAAACACTATCATCTGCCACTCTACTCTAAATCCAGGGCAGGCTTTGCCACTGCAGTTCTGCAGGGCCTCATAGCCTCTCCTAATGTGGTTTAGCTCCAGCCTCCCAACCATAGCTTTGGGACTCTACCTAAATGTAATGACTGCAACAGTGAAACACGAAGAACATAGTACAGTTGTGTACACTTACCATAAATATAGATGTTCGAGTGTATTCACTGTTGCAGTCCAGGTTACCCACCCGCCATCCCCCTTTTTCTTCTGATAGAACCTATGTGGTGGATTTGCTTGTAGATGAAGGTAAAGTTTATATTGGTGCATGTATTTATATGTATATATAAATTTTGGCTACCCTTTTAGGGGGCACCTGACATCTGAGGCAAGAAAAACTAAAGAAAATGGCGTCGGCCGCATCTTTTATACCCCTGACATCAGGGAAGGGGCGACAGCAGCCGACGCAGGACCCAGGACTTTGGAATTCAGGCTGACTGAGGGCAACCTGCCAGCAGGATTACCCAAATGTAATGACTGCATCAGTGAATACACTCGAACATCTACATTTATGGTGAGTGTACACAACTGTACTTTTCTGTTTAGAGTGCATTTTTGTTGTACTATTTCCTTTGCATCATTCTATCACCCACTGAATGACATACATACAAACTGACCTAATGATAATGTTTTCTTTTTATTGTCTTTTATTTAGAAGACCATATACTATAAAATGTTTAAATTTCAAAGTGTATTTCACCCCATTACTTTTATAGGCTGAATGTTTGTTTTTTCTTGCTTTTGTTTACTAGTTTTTGTGTAGCACAGTAGGTTTAATGACTGCTTCAGTTACTGTTCAGTTGAGCAGGTTAGGCATTCATGTTTAGACATCTGTTCCTTAACATTTGTTTTCTGTGTTTCATTATACCTAGGTTTAGGAGCTTGCTTCTTATATGTTTGACAGAAAACAATACTGCATCACTCTTAATTTTTTTCAACTTTTTTCAGGCAAACATTTTGTGCTTAGAAAATCATATTATTGAAATATGTGAACCATGGAGAAGTTGAAGACACTGGAACCAAGTGTCGATGCTGTTGCTTTGCCAAGATGGGAGATATTCGTTTACCTTGCCCTTTCTTTTGGTTCTCATCTGTATTCCTTTTATGAGGTGCACCAAGTTTCTAGAGGTAAATTGTCATTCTTATTCTAATACAACTCAATACTATAAAGTATATGTTGCTTTAACTAGAAGAAAGCAGTGCTAATGTTCTATGTCCTGAAGTCAGTATATTGTATTCATACAGCTTCTTAAATTATGAAGGCTACTGTTGCCCATCGTTGACAATGTATTGTGTCATCCTGTGCTTGCAGCTAAAGTTGAGTACATTCTGAGATAGTATTCAACCCACTCTTTCCTGCACAGAAAATTGCAGTTAATTTGATTTGAGGAAAGCTAGTTGTAAGCATATGCCTTTTATGTACAAAATGTCGAAATAGTGTATCTGTTAATGCCTTTATCTGCTTCAGACATCCAGTATTTTGAAGTAAAATTGCAATTTTTTTGCCTCCACCCTTCTGCAGCCATCAACCCGTATCCTATATAGGCCCATTCTTTCATCCTGATCCCCAACATCCAGGATTAAAGATTGAATACCATCTAAATGTTGTCAACATCCACCATATTAGACTGCATACAAGCCACCTTTAGAGATGAGTCTTTGACCTATTAGTCCCATCTCGCTACTCTGTCTGATCAGAAGGTAATATTGGGCAGTCAGTCTTCAGACTAATACACAGCTAGGCAATAACTGGACAATAACCAAGGTTGGGAGAATCAAACCCTCACCTTGTGTTTGTGAGATAACCACCTTAACTATTATGCTATTCACAATGTTCACTAGTATCCCTTACCTGTGGTAATTACCTTTTACGCAAATCATTTTCACAAACACAGTCTCTCTCTGTCTCTGTCTCTCTCTCTCTCTCTGTCTCTCTCTCTGTCTCTCTCTCTCTCTCTCTCTCTCTCTCTCTCTGTCTCTCTCTCTCTGTCTCTCTCTCTCTCTGTCTCTCTCTCTCTGTCTCTCTCTCTCTGTCTCTCTCTCTCTCTGTCTCTCTCTCTCTCTGTCTGTCTCTCTCTCTGTCTCTCTCTCTCTCTCTGTCTCTCTCTCTCTCTCTCTCTCTCTCTCTCTCTCTGTCTCTCTGTCTCTCTCTCTGTCTGTCTCTCTCTCTCTGTCTCTCTCTCTCTCTCTCTCTCTCTCTGTCTCTCTCTCTCTCTCTCTGTCTCTGTCTCTCTCTCTCTCTCTCTCTGTCTCTGTCTCTCTCTCTCTCTCTCTCTCTCTCTCTCTCTCTCTCTGTCTCTCTCTCTCTCTCTCTCTCTCTGTCTCTCTCTCTCTCTGTCTCTGTCTCTGTCTCTCTCTCTCTCTCTGTCTCTCTGTCTCTCTCTCTCTCTCTCTCTCTCTCTGTCTCTCTCTCTCTCTCTGTCTCTCTCTCTCTCTCTGTCTCTCTGTCTCTCTCTCTCTCTCTCTCTCTCTCTCTCTCTCTCTCTGTCTCTCTCTGTCTCTCTCTCTCTCTCGTGTGCTGTGTGTCTCTCTGCAGTTAGTTCCTCGCCCTCCCTCCCTGGTCCTGTGTTGGTGGCTCTGGAATTGCCCGCCCCTCCTGTAAATCTGTATTAGAACACTCCTCCTGGGTCCATCTCATTTGCTCACTTAACCGAGTACAGTGAGATCATATTCTGAGTTTATTGTTCACTCTACTTAATACAGAGAGAAGATTTGAGAAGGCCAGCCCACTTAGGTCCTTCCTTCCTCTCTCCTTGCACTTGAATAAAGTGCAATTTTTTTTTATTTGCTTTTACTGTATTTGTCTTTTCCTCCTACTTTATTTTGCCTTTCTTAAAAGTACTCAATTTTATTTATTCTGCTGGATTTATTACTGCTTGGTAGTAGCCTGATTAAATTGTAACTGTTATTCTAAGTCTCTTGGTTTAAGCACTTGGGCTTCATACAGGCTGTTTTACATTAAGAAGATTTATGGCCTGCACACTTGTGGGAGGAGAGGCTGGATTCTGCCCTTCTGAGCTGGGAATTTCTGGTCACAGGCTTATTGTGCATGCTTATTTGAACTGTTTCTTTCTGAAATTGGTGTGGCTTGTTGCTGTAGCATAGACCAGATTCAGGCCTGCTGAATCTAACTTTGTTTGTATAACTTGAGCACTGATCCAGGCCATCTTTTTTGGAGAAGGTTCCCCTGCACCCTAGTAAGCAGGGGTGTGCAGTTGGAACTTGTCTGATTGAAGACTGCTGGAACAGGGCTCAGTTTTGAGCTTTTTTTCTGGTTAATTGGGTAACTTGTTTAAATCAGTTTGTTAGTTTTCTATTTTATTTATATATATATATATATATATATATATATATATATATATATATATATATATATATATATATATATATATATATATATATATATATAAATATAAATTGCACTTTATTCATCTGCTTTTACTGTATTTGTGTTTCTTCCTACTTTATTACTAGGGGCATTGACTACAACTCTGATCTGCGATATATAACTAAGTATCCTTTTCTGTTCATTTAAAGTGTTTTTTGAGTGTATCTGCTTTATTTTCTAATAAAACAAACAAAAAAAATATATATATATATATATATATATATATATATATATATATATATATATATATATATATTACACCTGATGTTCATCGTGCATACAGCTGCAGTCATAACAGATGGGTTTTCTTGCCGTCAGGCGGGTATATTACACCTGATGTTCATCGTGCATACAGCTGCAGTCATAACAGATGGGTTTTCTTGCCGTCAGGCGGGTCCTCGGTCAGCCAAATTCCAAAGTCTAGGTCCGGTGTCGGTTGTCGTCGCTTCTTCCCTGACGTCAGTGCGACAGGGGTATACAAGAACCAGCTGATGCCATTTTCTCCAGTCTTTCTTGCCGCGCGGTGCCCGAAGCAGAAGCAGTTCGTAAGTGCCGGTCGGCCAGCTCCTGAGATTACAAATATTTTGCAACCGAAGTCTTCTTGAAAGCTAAGTACCCTGTTGAGGAAACTTTTCTTGCCTCAGACCGATGTCAGACAAAGTTAATAATTGCATTTCATGTGGGAAGCAAATACCGCATAAGGATTTTCATTCCCTCTGCATTCCTTGCTTAGGCCCAGACCACGACGTCTCGGCCTGTTTTTGTGCTACATTCAACAGACGCACCATTAAGCATCGGGCGGAGTTCGCCCAACACTTTTTTGACAAAAAATGTGATTACATTATGTCGTCTGATACTCCGACTCCAGTTTTCAGTAAAAGACGCAAAGATAAGGACCGACATTCGAGGTCCGTGGCTTCTACCGACACCACGCCAAAGCAGACTACAGGTGGTCCGGTTCTCAGTGAGGCACCTACGCAGCCCCTGACTACCGACGACACTTCATTGGCGTTGTCTACTGTACCCGAGGTCACAGGCTCTTCGGCCCACTCCCCGACTACAGATTCCGAAGCCACTCTTGGCGGTGAAACTCAGAGTTTAGACAGGTCTGCCACCTCTCAAGGTGTCTTCAGGCCTTCCTCTTCTTTTTCCATCAAGGCTTTCACGACGTCTAAAGCAGCCATGCATACTAAGAGACTAGCTCCACAGGGCCCTTCTCAAGGCCCCATGCCTAAAAAGCAGATGCTCAAAATGGCTAAGGATTTGATTACTCTTATCAGAGGTTCTCAACTCCCCCCCGGACAAAAGGCCCAGAGTGGAGGAATAATCCCTCTCCTCGGACCAGGCCTCCATTATTTCAGAGCATTCTGATGACCAGGAACATTCATACTCCCCTTTTGAAGATTCTGATGCAGAGGAATCCATTCCATCTGTCTCCCCCCCTGAGGATTACTCTTTTGGGGAAACCTTGCATACCTTGAGGGAACACTTCCACTGGGAAAGCCAAGAGTACTCAGACTCCAAGAAAAGGCTTAGGGATTTTCTCTTGCTCTCTCAGCACAGGCCTCTGGCTATACCTCCTGTCTTAGACATTCTAGATGATGTGTTTTCAGAGGCCTGCCTTAACCCAGACTCTTTACCTCCAGCCCCAGTCAAGCCTGACAGGTATTACCGGGTTCCTGACTCACACCAATTCCTATAAAAAAGCCATGCGGCTGACCCAGAAACTATCTCACAGGGCCCCAAGGGAATTAAGGCCTCCACTGCTAAAAATCCATTACCTTCAGAGAGAGATTCCAGAGCTTTAGAAAGGTGGGAGAAAAAGGTATACACCTCGGCCACCTTAACCATGAGGGCATTAAACTGCCAGTTCCATATGTTAAAGTACCAACAGTTTCTGTTATCACAGTTGAGAATCAAAATGTCACAACCTGAACAACCAGATTTGAAGGAGTTGCAGGATTTGATGCATAGTGCAGAACAAGTGGGTAAACATACCTTGCAATGTGGTTTTGATGCTTTAGAGGCCTCATGTAGAGCTGCTGTCACAGGATCAGTCATACATAGACATGCCTGTCTCAAAGAGCAAACCTTACCAGATCATGTCAAAGCTAAATTACTAGATGCCCCTCTGCAAAAAAATGTATTATTTGGTGTTAAAGCTGAGGAGGTATTAAAGAAAATGGAGGAAAAGGCTAAATCAATGCAAACAGTGAAAGATTTCCTACAGGTACAACCTCCACGTTTCAGTAGAAATTGGTCTTCCAAAAATTGATCATTTCCAGCCACGGACAGACCCCAAAGAGGTAGATACAGGCGCCCTAGAGGCAGAGGGCAATCTCAAGGATCGTTTAGAGGCAGACAATGGCAAGCTCCCACACAAAGAGGTGGTGAGGATAGTTCACAGCCATTCAGAAAGCAGACCCAATAACTTTTCCCTTTGCATGCCAAGCAAGGCTCAAATGGCAGCACCTTTAGGTGGAAAACTGGCATTATTTTCGAAAAATTGGCATATTGTCACAAAAGACAAATGGATCCTGGACATTATAAACAGAGGTTACAGATTCCATTTTCACACCCTTCCAAAAATGAGAGGCATGCCAAACCTGCCACACAATCAAAGGGCAGAGGCACAAAAACAAATTTCAGATCTCATGGGCATGAAAGCTATTCAAGAGGTACCTACACAAGAACAAGGTCAAGGTTTTTACTCCAGACTATTCCTGGTACCAAGGAAGGGAAAAGACTGGAGACCTATTTTGGACCTATCCATCCTAAACACATTTTTACTCGTGCCAAAATTCAAGATGCTCACATTACAGCAGCTTCTTCCCATGCTGGGCAAGGAGTCTTGGCTGGTAACATTGGACCTCAAGGAGGCATACCTGCATGTCCCAATCAGACAAGATTGCAGAAAATACCTCAGATTTCTTGCAGGTTCAACCCATTATCAATTCTCTGCATTGCCCTTTGGCTTATCTACTGCGCCCAGAGTATTCACGAAATGCCTGGCATTAGTAATTGCCTACTGCAGACTTCAAGGGATACAAATATACCCATATTTGGACGACTGCCTGATCCAAGCGGACAGCAAGCACATACTTCTGAAACATCTGGCTTTTGTAATAATGTTGTTGAATTCTCTGGGATACACAGTCAACAAAAAGAAATCAAGGCTAATACCCTCTCAAACAATAATTTTCCTGGGTGCCAGCTTGGACACAAACACCCAGATGGCCTGCCTCATGCCAGAGAAACAGGGGCAACTAATTCAATACTTCAGAAAACTAGCAAATTGCACCAGGCTGACTGCAAGGAAAATCCTGCAGGCTCTGGGATTCATGGCATCTTGCATCCTACTAATCCCATGTGCAAAGCTGCATATGAGGAAACTTCAATGGTACCTGAAAAACCTATGGTCTCAACACAGCCACAGTTTGGAAACAATAATACCACTGATTCCATGTCTTCAAAAGGAATTTCTGTGGTGGGCTCAAGCATGCCAAAGAAACACAGGTCTCCCATTCTGCAAGCCTCAAGCAAATCAAGTCATCACAACAGACACCTCGGACAACGCCTGGGGGGGCGCACATGACAGATCGGTGCATTCAGGGCAAATGGTCCCAAAAAGAAAAGCACTTCCACATCAATCAAAAGGAAATGCTAGCAGTGATAAATGCTATTATAGCTTTCAAGGACCTTCTGCATCCAGGTCAACACCACAGTAATGTGGTACATAAACAAACAGGGAGGAACCCATTCATACCCCCTATGCAGGCTGGCCATGTCTCTTTGGAACATGGCTCTGGAATTACAAATCTAACTTCAAGCACAGTACTTGCCAGGCAAGGAAAACATGCTGGCAGACAACCTAAGCAGAAATATGACAGATCTACACGAATGGAAGTTGCATCCTCAAGTTTTTACAGAGATAATTCAAGCATGGGGAAGGCCAGACATAAATCTCTTTGCTTCCCACAAAAATCACCAATTGGAAAAATTCTGCTCAAGGACTTTTCATTCACAGGCCTGGAGACTGGACGCACTCTTTCAGTTGGACAACAATGACAGTTTATGCCTTTCCACCTCTTCCTCTGCTGCCCAAAGTTCTATTAAAAACCAGAGCAGACAGACCAAAGATGATTCTCATTGCTCCAGACTGGCCAAGACAACACTGGTACCCGCTCCTGAGGAGCCTGGCGCATTCCCCACCATGGACCCTACCTCTAATGCCTCTTCTTCTGACTCAGCACAGCTTCAAAACTCTTCAGTCAGCTGAAAACACTCAATCTGGCCGCATGGAAGATTCCTTAACTTCACAACAGACCCTACTCTCCAAGGAGGTGCAGGATGTCATTTTGGAGGCCAGAAGGCCTTCTACTAGAAAAGCTTACTCCACAAAATGGAAAAGGTTTTGTGCCTGGAATGAGAAAAAGGGACAGAATCCTGGAATACTGAATTTACCTCAAATATTACAGTATCTAGCTGAGATGCTAAGCAGTGGACTTTCATTCTCCTCCATCAAAATCCATGCCTCAGCCATTTCTGCAGAATACAACACTGATCCTCCTTTATTCTCTCACCCCCTCTTAAGACAGTTCCTCAGAGGGGCTAAGAATATAAAGTCCCCAAGGAAACAACCAGTACCTGCTTGGGACCTCAATTTCATTCTAGAAAAACTGACCTTACCTCCTTTTGAGCCAGCTGCCTCAACAGAATTGCAATATTTGTCCTGGAAAACAGCCTTCCTTCTGGCTATCACCTCAGCTCACAGGGTATCGGAACTACAAGCCCTCATGGCTGTGCAGCCTTTCATCATTTTCCATCAGGACAGAGTTTCCTTACGAACCAATCCGTCCTTTATGCCAAAGGTGGTATCCAGGGTAGCTTTGAATCAGGCTATCCACTTACCTACCTTTTACCCTAATCCTCAAAACAAAGGGAGAGACTACTACATTCCTTGGACATCCACAGACAGCTGCGTTATTATTTGGACAGAACAAAGCCTTTCAGAAAATCAGAGCAACTCTTTGTGTCCTATGCTACAGGAGCTCAAGGGAAGCCAATTTCCAAACAGACAATCTCAAAATGGATAGCCCACTGCATACGCTTTTGTTACTCTTTTCATGGTAAAACTGTACCTGCAGGCATCAGATCTCACTCCACAAGGGCCACAGCTACCTCTGCAGCTTTCCTCAGAGGGGTTCCTACCAAAGATATTTTGGAAGCGGCCACTTGGAGTTCTGTGCATACCTTCTCCAAGCACCATCACCTACCATTATACTCCAAAACTAGAGCAGGCTTTGCCACTGCAGTCTTGCAGGGCATCCTGGCTTCTCCTAGTTCCACCTAGTGCCTACCACCCCTTTTTTAGCTTTGAGATTCTACCCATCTGTTATGACTGCAGCTGTATGCACGATGAACATAGTACAGTTTTGTACCTTCCATAAATGTAGATGTTCGAGTGCTAATACAGCTGCAGTCCAGGTTTCCCTCCCTCCTTCCCCTCTTGGGACAGGCCTATTGGCTAACACCTCCTCATACAACCTGATTGGGGTATTCATTTATGGTGTATTTGCTTGCAACTACTGTTTTTTGATTATATTGCATTGCATTATTACATAAATTTATGTATTGCCATCCTTCTGGGTCACCTGACATCTGGGGCAAGAAAAACTGAAGAAAATGGCGTCGGCTGGTTCTTTTATACCCCTATCGCACTGACGTCAGGGAAGAAGCGACGACAACCGACGCCGGACCTAGACTTTGGAATTCGGCCGACCGAGGACCCGCCTGACGGCAGGAAACCCATCTGTTATGACTGCAGCTGTATTAGCACTCGAACATCTACATTTATGGTAGGTACAAAACTGTACTTTTCCCACCTTTCTAAGCTAGTATAGTCCAGCTTTCAGGTTAGTGCTGAACTCAGGGTTGTGTTTCAAATCTGTGTTTGCCCAGTTTTGCACGCCGGGCAGCGCCAGTTAGCTAGGGTAAAACTATTCCCGGCTCCACAAAGTCTCCTCTTCAATTTTTCCCTTGCAACTAGACAAACTTTCAACTTAAGCACTCAAGCCATTCATTTCTCAGCCCAGCACTTGCACAAAACTTACAGCAAGCACTTATAAACCCTAGCACTAGACACTCCTGTACTGTACAGAAGGACAAGGCTCTCTGTTCGACCTTACCAGCCATCCAGTAAAACAGTTCACTTTACCTATCCAGGCATGTCCAAAGGACTGTTTCAGGTGTACTCTCCAGTCCAACTGGTGAATCTGGGCATTTTGAGGCAATATTGCAACTGCCTCATGTACACAGACAACCCCCCTCCTCCTACCACCAAACAGCAATATATGCAAGAGATGCAGTTATACATCCAAACTGGAGGCTAAGCTCTTTCAACCCAAGACTGGATCAGACAGTCAAGAGTTGAAAGGAAATACTTGCATCACGCCACTAGTCTCACATAGACCCATTAAAGCAGCACCGGCAAACAACACACATAAATACATGAAAGCATACTCAGAGGCTCTAAATAAAAATCTGCAAAACCAACCGAGACATCTAAAGCAGACATCCAAGCAACCTCCACCCCCCAACACAAACCATGAAACACATACTTCACAAAACCAGTGTGCCATGCAATCACAGCCCTTATGGCAAAATAATATACCCAACATAGTAGTAATAGGTGACTCTATAGTCAGGCACACTGACATCTCACTCACTAGGCTGAATAAGGAGAAGGTTACTGTTAGCTGCCTGTCAGGTGCCAGGATCCGCCACATAACACAAGCACTCAGG
Source organism: Protopterus annectens (assembly GCF_019279795.1). Lineage (NCBI taxonomy): Eukaryota > Metazoa > Chordata > Ceratodontiformes > Protopteridae > Protopterus > Protopterus annectens. The sequence goes on along the minus strand of NC_056725.1, from coordinate 606,683,841 downwards.
TCACTCCAGAACAAGTACAAATATGACTCTGTCATTGTCCATGTTGGTGTGAATGACCTGAGCCCGTACCTCTCTGGAGTACATGAAAAGAGACATGGAAGAGCTCTCTGATCACGTAGCCCAGGCTGGTATGACCCTGACCCCGAGTAGCATCCTGCCCTCACCAAGAATGATACCACATTATAAAGAAAAAAATTAACAATTGGCTAAGTTTCTGGTGTCATTCAAAGGGGATCCAGTGTCTGTCCACCTGGGATGACATGCTCGACAAGCCATGCTGCTTCGCTAGAGACGGCTTGCACCTGTCACCCTTAGGCTTTCGAATACTGGCCAAGGCTCTTGCCAGCCCCATAGTGCCTTTTTTAGGCAAGGCTCAAAAGACAAACCCACCACCGTAAATAGCACAAGTAACAAAAAACTGAGGGTAATGCTACTCAATGCCAGAAGTCTAAACCTCAAAATGCACGCACTCGAGGCACTCCTCAGTATGGAGAAAATCATATATGTGCAGCAACAGAAACCTGGTTTAAGGCTCCAGAGAGCACCCCAGCACTACCAGGCTACAACTCACCATGCATTTCTGCCACAGAATCCAAACCGAAATACAAAAGGCGGGGGCGTATCCATATTCATTAAGGATACCCACACCTCCAGGTTAGTGGCACAGCACGATGCTTCAGAGATCATCCATGTTGCACTAACAACGGGCAAAACTGCAATTCAAATTGTAGCTTGCTACAGATCACCCACCATGTCCCAGGACCCCCATTCCGCATTTCTGGAAACACTAGGAAACAAAGGTCCTACCAAACACCCTAATATTGGGTGAGTTCAATTACCCAAACATTAACTGTGAGAACTACTCAAGTAGTAACTCCCTTGCCCAACATTTCCTAGAATTTATAAACTCAAATGCACTGGTTCAACTGGTCAACACTCCCACCAGAGGTGACAACATATTGGACCTGGTCATCACCAACATGGGCAGCCAGTGTTCCACACTGGAGGTCAACGCCTCGCCGGTTAGATCTGACCATAAACAAATCACTTTGGATATCCACATTCCGCCCCCACCCCCGGGCAAGAAAACCACTGTGAAAAACTTTTCAAAAGCAAACTTCACATTATTTAAGTCAGAGGTGGAAAGCTTCAAATCCCCCGTGCTGAAGGATAATGCTGTCCAAGCTGCAAAATCCTTTACTAATTCATTCTACGGGCACCTACAAGAATGCATGGATAATGCCATCCCAAGCAAAACCAAGACTCACTCCTCCAAGAAAAGGAAACCAGTCTGGTAGACTCCTGCCATAAACAAGCTATACAATAGAAGGAGGAAACTAGTACAGCGAAGAGTAAAATCCCAAGAAGGGAAGACATCCTTGATCAGTATCAGCAAGAGACTACGATCCCTCATAAAATCATCCAAGGCGAACTTTGAAAGAAAAATTGCCAAGGACTCCAAAGATAACCACAAGGCATTCTTTAGCTATGTCAGGAATCAAAGTGGCAATGCTCAGAGTTAGTGCAGAATGGCACAAAATAAATTGAACCGACCGATATCGCCAACATCCTGGCAGACTGGTTCAGCACAAACTTCACCCCCAAAAGAGCCCATAACCAAACCCTGAAATCAGACACTCGGGTTAAAACAGCCCACTCCAAAGCCAAAAACACAGCATCAATGGGATCGGACGGTGTCCTAGGCTGCATCCTACACAAGCTCAAAGACGAACTAACCCCTCACCTAAACATAATGTTCAAACTCAGCCTCTCCACAGGCTACGTACCCATAGAGTGGCGCACAGCAACGGTTATTCCACTCCACAAAGGTGGAGACGCAACATACCCTGGGAACTATCGCCCTATAAGCCTGACTAGCTTGGTCTGCAAGGCTGTGGAGTGCATCATCATGGAACTCATTAACAGAGACATTGAGAACCTCCAAACACTGGACCCTACCCAGTTCGGCTTTGTTAAGGGCATATCATGCCTCCTAAACCTGGTGGACTTCTTTGAGACAGTTACCAAGGCTATAGACAAGGAAAGGGTGGTCCACACAGCCTACCTAGAACTTGCAAAGGCCTTCAACACCATTCCCCACTCTGGTATTATAGACAAGCTCACCAGCCTGAACATAAACCCCTACGTCACGAGATGGGTTCCCAACTGGCTCACGGACAGAGCCCACATGGTGAGAGTTGCGGGAGCTAGGTCCGACTCTAAACTTGTTACAAGTGGCATTCCCCAGGGCTCAGTCCTAGGACCCCTCCTGTTCAGCATATACTTCTCAGAGGTACAGGCAAGCACAGGAGGACTATGGCTGACCAAGTTCGCAGACGACTGCAAACTAAGGGCTGTAATTGACTCTCCGGCTGACACAGACATCCTCCAAAAGGGTCTCACTGAGACGGATACCTGGCGTCAAACTCATGGCCTCAAGCTAAATGCCAAAAAGTGCATAGTCATCCCCTTTGGGAAAAACAAAGTACCCACAAACTACCACATAGGTGGTAGTCCCCTAAATACGGAAGACTTAATAAGGGATCTGGGGACCCAAGTAGATAGTAAGTAATCTCACCTTTGATAATCACATTGCCAAAGTGGTTAGAAAATCCTTCTACGTGGCCCACCTAATCACAAAAGGGTTCGCATCCAGATCAAAAGAGGTCATTGTGCCCCTCTACCCATCACTCATCAGACCCATCATAGAGTACAGCGCCCCATTTGGGATGTACCTTACAAGACACCTGCAACAGCTGGAGAGACCACAGAAGTACCTCACCAAGAGGATCACTGGCCTCAAAACAGATGCCCTATGCAGCTCGCCTGAAGAAATTTACAGCTGTACTCTGTTGCATACCGCCTACTCAGAGGTGATCTCTGCCTGACATACAAGGCCATGTCCAACCCAGAATTGATGGACATGCTCCACCTAAAGAAAACCTTATCCCCTCGAGCCACACGCTCTAGTGATCTAAACCTCACCACAACAATTAATAGGATGTGCTGGAGGGATAGATTCCTGTTCCAGAGACTTCCCATGCTTTGGAACAAGATCCCAATCTACATTAGGCAGAGCTCCTCGCTAACACTCTTGAAAAGAAACCTTGATGAGTGGATGAGAAACAGTTTACCTCAGGGATCACTTCAGTGGCTCTGCTGGACAGAGGCACAGGGAACTAATCTAAGGGGGCAGCGAAAGCCAACACATTCTGGCTAGGCTTATAAATGCCTTCGGGCAGATAGCCTTAGTACCTACCTATGAACCTATGTCATGACCTTCCAGCACAGTAAATGCAAGCACTTAAGATTTCATGTCCTTTGTATTCAAAAAGAAAAATGTTCACACTTTCCCTGACCATAGTAAACACATTTTGCAGACCAAGTATGTTACTAGTAAGAAAGAGAGAAGAAAAATTATGTAACATTTTAAAATCAGTTTTCCTTAGGCTGGCATTTGCCTTGTCATGCATGACAGGAGGCACTAGCCACTCAGAAGAGCACCACGCAAGAAGTCTTGACAACATAATTATTTAAACACTTCTCTTGAAATTTTTAAAAATCCTATAGTTTTTACCAGAGTTTATCGGATAACATCTGACATTTTTCTACAGTGTTGCACCTGTACTAAGAGTATGGGTAATAGGGAAATTATAGAATTTAGCTCCCTGAAACATCTTTTTGGTTTTGTAAATTGGTACTGCATTCTGCCTTGGTGTTAAATCACTGAAATAAAACTACTTCTATTGATTCATATGGTTCAGCATTCTTTGAGAATCATAAGGCAGCTTCTGCAACAATATGAAATATGATGTTAGAAAAAAGTGAAGAAGCATTGTGCGCCACTCTTTGTATCTTAGTGAAGAATGTATATCGCTTGCTTGGCAAACGGTCACTGATCTTAATAGAAGTATTTTGTGTTTTGTAGCACTTCCATTGAAATGAAAGAGTGGTACAGAAAACAGTCAGAATCCTAGGACAATACCTGAAGAAAGTGTGCGTTTTGTAAGTGATAGTGTGGTAGACTCCAGGTTTCTAACAGGGTTTAGGTAAAGACTAAAAGTTCTGCCCCATTTTAGAAACCTGGGGAATATTTTATACTGACTTGCTGCATTTGAAAATCAGCAAACTTTTAAAAGCAGTTCCACAGAACAATTAACTTGTGCTTAGATTCTTCCAGCTTATATGTGTACTTCAGAAGAGTGTGGTTATACATTTTCTAAAATTCAGTCAATATATCCATTTCCATCCTAATAGTAAGCAGCAACTAGAGTTTTTTAAACCCATAATGCTGAAGAAATTCCAGACTGACTGACTTTTTTTCAGAACATAGTAGCTGTCCTCTGCTCCATGATACCCTCAAATGTATTTAAACTGAAAAGATGCCAGTTGTTTACTGCAACAGCTTTTTATCATGAACTCTACTCCGTGTTTCCTGTTCAGTACAATTAAGGAAAACTGTTAAGAATAGTTTCTCTGTCAACTACAGCAGCACTAAATTCTGTTAGGGTTTTGTTTAATGTAGTGTTTTTTGTTGGACCACTAGATGGAAGCATGCACACATAAAAATGCATGCTACCATCTATTTTTTTCCCCTCAATCCTTATGTTATTAATTACATTAATTTTAGCAGACTGTTTCAAATGTTTTTATTACCCCCTCTGATAGCACATTTAGTTTTTAAATATTCTTTTATTTTACAAGAGTTTAATTGTATTAATTTCCTTACTACAAATACATTATTTTAGCAGTTAATGTAATAGAGAAAATAAATACTTAACATCTTAAACTTGAAAGAAGTACATCCAAATAGCTGCCTAGTCCCCCCCCAGGCAGACTCATGTGCACACAGTCACTCACACAAATGAATTAGAACCCATATTAATCCACTGCAAATATTAAAATATGATGTGCTCTTGCACATGCTGAGCAGTCTTCAGTGCTATTCTGGATAATCTATTTGATCAAAATTTGGCAGTTTTATCATTAACATTTTTATTTTTTCTGAATAAATTACTATACAAGTCAATTCTTCCTTGCAGAAAGCAATTTTCTTTCACCTGTATAATGCAACTGATCAGGTATCTATTTAAATTATGCTTTGTATGAAAAGGTATTGTCTAGAATGTTTTTATATTCATCTTTAGCTTTATTTTTGCCCTACAGAGTAGTTTATTTTTTATTTAACATTTGTTTACCAGGAAACTCCGACTGGGACAGAGCCCATTTTCAGCAGAGTCCCAAGGTGAAACACTTCAAATGTATGTCTTTGGAATGTGGGAGGAAACGGGAGTACCCAGAGGAAACCCATGCAAGCTAAGGGAGGACATGCAGACTCCTCACAGAAGGCGCCCAAACCGAGAATCGAACTGGAGAACATCTTGCTGTGAGGTGACAATACTAACCGCTGCACCACCCAGATGAATGTAATCTAATGTGCTCATAACTGTTATATCCAAAATATCAGTCAGTTTTCACCCCTGCCTCAATCATTTGATTGGCTTTACTGTGTTGTAGATACAGTTAAGTAAACATTTGAGACGGGACCTTTCACAGAGTTGAGGACATTGTGCCCCCTTACTACTGACTTCACTACACGTGTCAACATCGCAGTTACTTCTTTGACTGCAGTAGCATGGTTCAGCTCCAGATAGTGGACATCAGTTTCTATTTTCATAGCACCTGCTGACCATGCCAAATGCAATTTTTTTATTTACTAGTGAAGATTTCTCTCCTCTTTGCTTCATCTCAAATTTGCAACTTTCTCTTATCTGCTCTAAAGACTTTCTTTTCCAAGTTGTTCAAGCAGAGACCATAAAAGTATGCCCTTTGTAGTAACCAACAGTAAGTGCTGCAGGTCCTAGTCCTGCAGCAATTGTGCATTGTTGCAAGCATAAGTGTTACTGTATGAGGAGGTCTACCTTAAACCCAAGTCTTTGCAGTATGCCAGTGGTGGCAATTGAATGGTCTGTACATTATTTGGAGTTTAGTCTACTATTCCCATTCTGTTGCTTTATTCACGTGTTCATTTATTCATATGCTAATGTCCACTTTATACAATTCATGATCGCAGGAAGCTGTAGCCAGCCATGGCACTCGGTTGGCATGAGGCAGAGAACTAATCCTGGTGTGAACATCAGCCCATTACAGGGTGTGCAAGTATACACAAGCGCGCACACACTTACCTAGGGGTGATTTAAAGTTTGCCGTTTTACCTATCAGCCTGTCTTTGGGCTGTGGGACAAAACTGAAGCAGACAGCTCATGTGGAAATAGGGTGGTCACACTGTCTGTGCACACAATGCACCAAAGACAGGAACCAGACTGGAGTAAATGCGCTGAGGCAACTGCTGCACCACTATGAAGCCCTTGTTTCATCTAAATCCTGAGATCCGTATGTTTGAAATATGCTAAAGATAGAAAATTTGTTGCCATTTTGTTTGCCATCAATTAATGTAGTGTGGAATTTAGTCCTAAGTATTTAGAGCAGAGTAATATTGTGCCAGGGATGTGTATCTGGGAAGTTTCTTTAAGAAAACATGGAAAGTCAATATTTACTAACAGTCTGAACATTCTTTTTCTTTGTGGATATTTGAAACAATGATAATGAAATGTATATGTTTAAAATGTTAATGCTTCTGATACACCCTACAGTACTTTATCAGAAATACAAATTAAGATATAGAAGCTTAATACTCTACAAATTTTAAGATTTAAGGACTTAAATCTCTAGTGCCACACTTGAATACCAGTGACATATGCCAAGGTAGCCATAAGTTAGGCAACCTTGTGCTTCCTGTTTTATTCATAGCAAGTGTGAAAGTCCAGCATTTTCTGTATGTATTTTTGTTGCATTGTTTTACTGTAGTACTTACTGAATGATGTCAGTAGATGGCCTATTTTTTAGATTTGTGCATTGAATGCATAGTTTGCAACAAGTTGTTTCTCATGTTTGTTAGTCTAGTGTGATCCAGTTTATGGCTTGGCTTTGCTTCTCTCCCCTACCCTACCCCCAACTTTCATCCACCCCATCTTACTCTTCTGTTGTACTTTCCACATACACATTTCACTTTTGACTCTTATTCCCTAACCCTCCCCAAACAACCTTAGTACTATCATACAAACACTCTTGATTCTTTTTACTTAATTCCCAACTTCTGTTTAATCTTTTAGCACCATTATCAGCTTAATTTCTCCATCACATACTGCTTTGCAGTATATTCATTCATAGTCTTACCACTCTCTAAAAGTGCCTATCTCTTCTACAGTGTATCTTCTGTTTTTTTAAACAAACCCTCACTTTTTCCTAGTTTAACTACATCCTCATGTTATAGCTTGTTAAAACCCTCTATTCCTTACATTCCAGAGAAGATACTAAGACATCCTAATCTCTTTTTTCATAGAAAATACTTTTTCCCTACCTACCTTACATCCGCTTTCCGACTCCACCAACACTTACTCTACTGCCCTGCAACTTCTTTCCTTCTTGATCTCTACATCCCCACTACCTGTCAACAATGGCATATAGCTCCTTTAACATAATCATGCTACTCCTCAGCTTATCCTTTTTTTCCCCTCTTACTGGGCCATCTCTCATCCCACCACGACTCTATAATAGTTCTCAACATCTCTCCAAATCTGTCCCACTCACCAATTTATACCTCATCTCTACAGTCTTTATACATCGCTCCAAACATATTTAATGATGCCCCTCACTCCAAATATAGACTGGTTTAACTCCATTTCAATTCAAACCAAAACAAAATTAACTGGAAAAATACTCTCCAAAAACAAGTATCAGTAATTCCCTACTATACTAAAATCCTTTTAGGAGGAGACATTCACTGTAATCCTGGCCCCACATATCACAAAGAAAACCAAGATGGTTCTCTTCCACACACTACTCTAATAGTCAAGCCCGACCTTGTAATCTAACTTTTGTTGCCATTGCTGATGTACATGCTGGCTTACCCAATATAAGCCTGATGTTCTCGCTGTAACTGAAATTTGGCTGAAATTCTGAATAAAAAACTCTGAAATTATAAATCCTGGCTATAATATCTATAATGACCATATAAAGAGGAAAGGTGGTAGTATTGCTGTAATATTTGCCAATAATTATCACATTTCTCCTTACAACAAATCAGTACCAAAATTCAGTTCAATTCATTAGAACTTTTTATTGCTTTCCTGAAGTTAAACAGTTATACACAAATATGTATTGTGATCCTTTACATCCCTCCTGGCGACAATACAGTTATACTAGAATATATTCTACATTCGATAGCCATAACAATTCCACAAAAAGAAAAAATACTAGGTGATGTAAATGTCAATTGGATGGACATAAACACTAACTCCCCTACATCTGCCATGAACTTTATTGCACACAACTAATGTAATAGAACCACACATAGCAAGGTATCCAATTTCCTATTAAATTGGTTCCTAGTATCAGACCTTGCAAATACACCCCCGCGGGTACAATATCGGACTGTCTCAGTGATAATTTCCCAATCTATATAACCAGACATCTCACACATGCACTTAAGCAGCGTGTTTATAAAACACACACCCTTTCAAAGTTTAATCCCAAAATGTTCATTACTACCCTATCATCTATTAATTGGAACTTCAAAAAAATCTTCCCCTTAGATGATGCCTTAACTGAATTCAATACAACCTTTTTGAATATCCCTAATAGCCTTGCACCTCATAGAAGTAAGAGACTAAAAACAAATAATGCAATTTGCCTAACCAAAAAGAGTAGAATAATAATGTAGGTTAGAGAAAAAGCATGGAAAGAATGGCAAATATACAAATCACCACACTGTCTTGAAAGCTTCAGAATGCTTTGCAATTGTACTAAAAAGCAAATAAACAAAGATAAAAACTATACTATAATAACTTTTAGAATAATAGTGAACACAACTCTAAAAAAATTCTAGACAGCAGTAGGGAAATCTTGCATCCCAGCCAGAAATTCAACCCTACCCCCTCTCCTAATAACTCAGCACTTAAAACTGCAATACAATGTAACCCTTCTTTCATAGATAGTATAGCATCTCTAACTATAATGATTTCCCAACATATAATGTTAACCCTGCCCAACAACCATGCATTACCACACCCATTTCATCTTCAAACCTGTACCCACATTCTATAGAATACTACTGTTAAACTCAAGCCATGCTCTACCTCAGCTGATGACCGTCCAAGCAAGTGCCTTGAAATAGCTGATGACATTGCTTACCCTGTCTCAGTAGGTCAGTCCAGAAATCCCACATTCCCTCTCACTGGAACATGTCACACATTATCCCTCCGCACAAAGGAGGAAATTCAACATTACTATCTTTAGACCTGTAGCAGTCTTGTCACCCGTCTCCAAAATACTTGAAAAATGTATTTAAAAACAATTGCTAAACTGTCTCCAGCAGGTTGAACTCCTGTCTCCCATACAACATGGCTTCTGTCCTTCCCACTTCTAACCTATAAAGATACTGTCCATAAAGCTAGAGATAATGGCGAACTAGTCTCCTCCTTGTTTCTAGATTGGTCTAAAGCCTTCGATACAATTTGTCACAGCAAACTTCTACTTCAAATGTCCTCATCTGGTCTCTCTCAACCCCCCCTTCTGTGTTTCGGAAGCTACCTATCCAGTAAGTATCAGTCAGTAAAATGGCATGCCACCCTCTCTCCATACCTCTGTCGCCACTAGTGTACCATGAGGCTCTATCCTTGTCCCTTCTTTAATGTTCTCAACACCCTCCACATATCCACACAACAGGCCTCCCTAGTACAGTACACAAATGACTCCATACTTGTTTACAGATCTGACAACATAACATACCTCAAAAAAATTACTCAGGATGCTTTAACAGCCACTGAAACATGACTTTGTAACTCACAGCTCATGCTCAGCCCTACAAGAACTAATTTTTCCCCAAATCTCTGTCATGAAAAAAACAAAATTTAAAGTCCTCGCTCTTGATAATATTACCATTGAAGTCACTTCTCATAGCAAATTATTATTTATGATAGTGGATGATAATCTTAAAAATTTGACCTGCATATACAAAATTGCATAATAAATAACTCCTCAAAACTAGGGATGTTTTGTAGAGCCAAAAACTTTCTCCCAAATGCAACTAAAACTACACTTTCCACTACTTATCTCCTCTCCAGTCTTCTTTATGGTGCTCCCATCCTTATTAACCTTCAGGCATCACAAAAATCTAGACATAAACAATGCTATAACAAAAGTTGCTAAATTTGCAGTAAATACCCTTTTCAGAACCCACCACTGTATAGCACTGAAAAGCCAAATTGGTTAGAACTACCCATCAACAAACAGACAGATTTTTACAATGTATAAAAATATCTAGAATCCATCTGCTTGTCTGGTACTAAACATTCTACACAAGTATGTTCCCAGTAGGTCATTATGATTAAGTAACCAAAAATCCCTGTCTGTCCACAACCTATCAAATCTGCTGGGCATTATCTGTACTCGTACCATGCTGCTAACACCTGGAACTCCTTATCCATCAGATCAATACCTTCCCCCCAGTCCTTCAAAACTATTCTGAGACTTTTTCTAGTCAAATGTTGGCTCTGTTCTTGCTCAACACCAGGATAAACCTTATCTCTAAATGTGAACAAATACCTGTTCATACCTTGCATCTCCTTACTCTTCCTTTATCACTCACTTCCTTACTCCTGTCAGTTTCTCTCGCTGGCTTTCTCTGTAAATATACCAGAAGCTTGCTTTTCTGTCACTTTGTGTTGCAATTACTGTTTATAGAGAAATTAAAGATAAGTTAGTATAGTACAAACTGGCTACAATTTCTTTGAATATGAATCCTCATGTAACTTGCATCATTCTTAACCAATGTTTACATATGTCTAATTTGGTATAATTATTTAAACTCTAGTTTTTGTATTTTTAAAGAGTGCAAAATTATTGTTCTTAAAATGTTTTTGTAATACTTTGAAGCTTTTTCCCAGGACGTCCACTTAAAATGGGCTCCTACCTAGTCGGACTTTCCCAGTAATCAAATGTCAAATAGGTAAATAAATAACTTTGCTGTTATGGGGCTTGCATCATATATTTTAAAGTGTTTAAGCACTAAATTAGTTTGATTTGCCTGCTTTCAGTGGCAAGAATGTCAAAAGGCCTATAGGATTTTTGAAGGTGGCGGGACTAAACAGAAAATTGAGAACTCTAAGTAGTTTGTTTATTCTGCAGTGTGGATTTTTAGATCAGTATTATAAAGCATGGAATATAATGTGTACATGTATGTATGTATGTACGTATGCATGCATTTATTTAAGTTATTTATTGCCAGTGATTTTTGCATTAAGATCTCCTTATCAATGAAGTATAGAGCTTGACCTCCAGTTTAATGAGAAATCTTTGAGTCTTAGAACCCAATGAAAAAAATAGTGGGTAACCTTGTAGGCCTGTTTAAAAGTAATGTTAACTCTCAACTGAGTGAGATAATGTAAAGATTTAATTCTGATTTTCATGCGAGATTAATGAACCTGTGACTAAGTGTGTGGCTAACCTAAGAATGCTAGTCCAGGACTATAAATATGGTTAGACATTGCAGCAAATATTGTCAGACAATACTGTGTGTGGAATGATTAATCACGTAAACAGTATGTCTGTATCTTAAGATGGTGGAAGAGTATCTGCCTGCGAACAAATGTTTAGATAGTTTTCGGTGTTGTGTTTGGACTCTAGTGTTCTAAAATTTTGTTTATTTGGAATCTTATTCCATGGAATCTTATTCCATTACTTTAATTTGGTGTTGGTAAGTGTGACCCTACTTGATAATTTGATATTAGCTGGAAATTTTTTCATTTCTCTGGTGCTTGAAGCCTTTAACTTTGGACATTGCTTGGGTATTTTAAGTTGCTCAGGTACATCCCAGATTGTTACATTTTGTAATATTGTTGCACTTACTCAGTATTTGGAAACTCCACATTTGACAGGCTTTAGAGATGTTGATTCCTTTAGAGATGTCAAATTCTAGATACTGTGAGAGCTATTCTCCAAAGGTGTTATGGGGTGATTTACTGTGTGTGTGTGTGTGTGTGTGTGTGTGTGTGTGTGTGTGTGTGTGTGTGTGTGTGTGTGTGTGTGTGTGTGTGTGTGTGGTCCAGGCTGCTTGAAATGTCCATATTGTGGCTTATACACATTTGGGATGCCTGCAGACCTTGCATATTGAGTCCCTTCATTGACTTGGTCTTTAGCAGCCGAGTATGTCTGTTTTTTGTTACTGCTTACGCGTTATGTGACCTTTCTGCCTGTCCCACCAACACCAGGTATAGCTGCTCTTCCTCCATCTATTCACTGGAGTGCCTTAAGGATGCTTTCTGCTACAAATGTTTTCCTGGACTCCTCTAAATTGTTTTCCTGTATTCCCTTTAATGTTGAAATTCATCCAAGAAAACCAAAAGTTACAAGTCCAAGGTAATTTTCATAGCCTCATTTTGACATCTTATCCTGAGGAAACCTCTTCTACTTCAGTTTTGTTGACAATACTGTCCACTTTCTTCTGGTAGAGCCCAACCAGATATCTACTTTTTATGTCTAACTGTATAATTTCTCTAGTTTCATTAAAGACCAGAGTCTCTGCCTGCCTATCCATCGCAGGGCAATTATTCATATATGTACTGAATCCAAATGCCAGATTTTGTTTTCCATGGAAAACCCTTTTCCTAATAGCTGTCATTGCAACAGGAAGAGTTTCAGAGTTGCAAGCCTTTCAGTGCATCCTCTGTACTTGATGTTTCATAAGGATAGTGTGTCCATGTGTACCAATCCTTTTAACTCTTAAGATATCTCATCAGTCTAACTCAAATCAGTCAGTACATTTACCAGTCTACTTCCCAAACTGTTGTAATAGTGGAGAGTATTTTTTGCATTTTATGGATATCCATAGGCAAATCCAATCTATGTATAGACAGAACCATTTCCTTCAGAAAAGACTGTCATTTTTATATTCTTTTCAAAAATGAAGCCTGGTTAAGTATCTATAGTAACCCTGGCTCACTGGATGACAGACTGCATTAAATGTTGCTAAAGAAGTACAATAAGTGTTTGCCCTCATAACTTAGGCTCATAAAACCAGAGCAATGGCTATCCTATACTTTTTCTTTTTTAGTGCAGCCTTGGATGATATTTTTACAACAGCTACTTTGTACTCACTGAATAC
>NC_056725.1:606653119-606655619 GCF_019279795.1 Protopterus annectens | reverse complement strand
TCTTCTCTCTAGAGTATATCTCCACCTCTCCAGGGTCTCCTCCACCTGTTCCGTACTCTCACTACAGATCACAATGTCATCTGCAAACATCATAGTCCACGGGGACTCCTGTCTGATCTCGTCTGTCAACCTTTGCATCACCATTGCAAATAAGAAAGGGCTTGGAGCTATTCCTTGATGTAATCCCACCTCCACCTTAAACGCATCCATCAATCCCACTGCAGACCTCACTTCTGTCACACTACCCTCATACATATCCTGTACCACTCTTACATACTTCTCTGACACTCCCGACTTCCTCATACAATACCACATCTCCTCTCTAGGCACCCTGTCATATGCTTTCTCTAAATCCAGAAGGACACAATGCAACTCCTTCTGACCTTCTCTGTACTTCTCCATCAATACCCTCAGAGCAAACATCGCATCTGTAGTGTTCTTTCCTGGCATGAAACCATACTGCTGATCACTAATCATCACCTCCCTTCTTAACCTAGCTTCCACTACTCTTTCTCATGCTGTGACTGATCAGTTTAATCACTCTGTAGTTACTACAGCTCTGCACATCACCCTTATTCTTAAAAATCGGTACCAAAACACTTTTTCTCCATTCCTCAGGCATCCTCTCACTTTCCAAGATTTCATTAAACAATCTGGTTAATAATTCCACTGCTGTTTCACCTAAACACCTCCATGCTTCCACATGTATGTCATCTGGACCAACAGCCTTTCCATTCTTCATCCTCTTCATAGCTATCCTTACTTCCTCCTTGCTAATCCACTGCACGTCATGATTCACTGTCCGCACATCATCCAACCTTCTCTCCCTCTCATTCTCTTCATTCATCAACCCTCTCTCTCTCTCTCTATAGATATAATATATATATATATATATATATATATATATATATATATATGTGTGTGTGTGTGTGTGTGTGTGTGTGTGTGTGTGTCTATATGACATATATAAGCCTTCTTATAGTATTTCTCACCTATCCAATACCAGTACCAAGTGGGATTAATTCCCATTTGAGTAACCTTAACCTACTCAATATACCTCATTATATTCTTCATCCTTCCTCACCCCCACTCACCTGCATTATTAAGCTCTTCAGTATGCCTAAGGTAACTAAACCCATCACAACCAAACCAACATTTCTAACAACATGTATATTTGTCCTCACCTCAGCATATATCCTCACCTTCTTTGAAAAATCAACCTTTTACCAATTTAATTACTCTCCAAAACAAACCGCTTTATTAACCCTTACCCACACTCATACTCAAATAAATATCACTTCCAATCCAAGCAACCTGCTACCCAAATACCATAGACTCTCACATATTAAATACAACAAACTCCCTGTAAAGAAAGTAAAATATTTAATAAGCCATACCTACAACCCTACTCTAAGACTAAAAAATCCCTCCTTGAAAGATGGTGACATCCACCCTAGTCCAGGCCCAACCAATGTCTGCATAGTCAAAACTGCCAGCACCAATCCCACACCCCTTGTTATCCACCCCCCAATTTTTTCCTAATAAGACATCTTAATATCCAGTGTATTAATAACAAAATAGCCCACCTCCATGTCCTTCTAGATATTTACTCCTTTGACATCTTCTGCCTCACAGAAACTTGGTTACAACTTCATACTAAAGACAACAAAATCATCCCCCTAGGATATAATATATTGAGACAAGACTGTATTAAACTTAAAGGTGTGCGAGTAGCAATCTTATATAAAGATGGACTTCAGATCTCCTGTTTACCTTATAACCCACCTCAGGATAACATTGCTGAAATCCTTATCTCCAAAGTTCAAATCAACCCCATCAAATCACTATATATCATCTGCATCTATCTTCCTCCTGGTAACTATACCAATACTATCGAGGATATCCTTAGCTGGATATCCTCTACTTACCCACAAGAAACAATAATACAAGGTGACTTCAACACCGACTGGAAAACTGTCAATGCTGAAAATCCCACTTCCCATATTAATCTTCATGGCTTTAGTCAAACAATTACCTCTACAACCAGAATCAACAAACCAAATAAAAAAGAAACCACCTTAGATTGGATTCTTACTAATAATCATAAACAAGCTTATAAGGCAGGAACTCTGCCTGATGATGTAAGTGATCACACGTTGACTTACATTATAAGGCAAAAGAATGATATTTCTAACCCCCCCTAGCGTATCACGGACCAACAAACACTTTAACCAAGTACTATTTCAAAATGAACTAAGTGCCTGTGACTGGAATCCTTTAAAAGCCCTCCCACTTGATGAGGCTGGTAAATATTTCAACTCCAAATTCTTAGCTATCCTCGATAGGCATGCTCCAAAACGTTCCATCTGAATGGAAACCAAACCAGCCCCTTGGCTTTCTAAGGAAACCAGACAAAAATGTTGCTGAGAAACAAATCATGGGCTAAATGGAGAGCTACCAAAACTCTCTGACCAACAAAACTTTAGGCAGCTCAGAAATA